>NC_057795.1:357939523-357941920 GCF_018294505.1 Triticum aestivum
GGGGGGAGGAAACCTCAGATTCGCCTCCCCGATTCTCCTCCTCCGTGGAGAAGCTAATCCCCCCGGTTCGGATGCGCAATGTGTGAGGCCCACCCTTGGCCTCCCCACTCTTCCCTTCGGCTTTCTCTGGTGGCACCTGACATAGTGTCCATTCAAGAATCCTGGCCATTGCCAGGCCAGGCGAGCCTTCAGGAAGCGGGGCCGGAAACCTGATCCTCTCCACCTTACTAAGCCAATCATGGTTGCGGACACTATTTAGAACAATGCTATGACAGATATAAGCAAGGTGTTGGGTTATAGGGTTACTTACTTGGGTATCAAGGCGATTGTAGCTCAGGCCCGCATCCTCGGTGGTGCCCGGACACTCTATTCATGGTCCGAAGGACAACTTATACATCCCCTCGGGCATCATGCCGAAGAAATGCTAGATGGCTCGCGGACCTTCTGGATTAAATTCCCACATCCGGAGAGGTCGACGTTTGCACGGCAGGATCCACCGAACTAGCATTACCTGGATTATTTTGACAATACTAATGTCCCTCTCGAGGAGCTCCCGAATGCGGCTTTGCAGCATTGGTACATCGTTCGCAAGCCCCCAGTTTAGTCCCATGTTGGCCCACAATGTCAGTTGAGGTGGAGGGCCCGAGCAGAAGGCGGGCGCGACCGCCCACTTTGAGGCTCAAGGAGCTGTGACATAGAACCACCTCTGTTTCCATAAACCAGATACCTCCGGGAAGGAGCCTTCCGGCAATGGGGCATCGACATTTCTACTTATTATAGCGCCTCCGCACTCTGTGTGTCACCCCTCAATCATCTTTGTCTTCACATTGAAAGTCTCGAGCCATAAGCCAAAGTGGTGGGTGATGTGGAGGAAGGCTTCACACACAACAATAAATGACGAGATGTGGAGGATGGAGTCCGGAGCTAGATCGTGGAAATCTAGCCCGTAGTAGAACATGAGCCCCCTCACAAAAGGGTCAAGAGTAAGACCTAATCCCTGCAGGAAGTGGGAAACGAATACAACGCTCTCGTTGGTCTCGGGAGTGGGGATAACCTGTTCGGGAGAAGGAAGCCTGTGCTTGACATCGGCGGTCAAATACCCAGCCCCCCTGAGCTTCGCAATATCCTCCTCTGTGACAAAGTAAGACATCCATCGGCCTTGATGGTCAGATCCGTACATAATCGAAGATCTGGGGTGCTTAGGCTCAATCTTTGGGTGTTGGAACTCAGGGTGCGAGATGTGCGAGCGTGGAGACAAAAGGGTAGGCCTCAGCTCCTTTATAAAGGGGGGAAGAATATCAAGCGTCCCCAAACGTGGTCGTTCAGGACTTGCCTAAAAACACGGGGTCATGCCAACAGGCACGGTTGGATTACCCATACCCGTATTGATGAGAATCCCGTAGTAAGGGGACACGATCTCTGCCCTGACAAGTCGTGCCAAGGGAACCGCCTCGTGGTGTGTGCGGTAGCAAGTTGTAAAAAACGGTTCGAATAAAAACTGGACCGTTGCGTGATGTCACTTTTTGAAGAATTGTCAGCATAGTGGATTCATGGATTATTATTCTCTCTACGGTGGTATATGGAATTTATCTTACAGATCTGGACACGGTCCTTGTAGTCGGAATTAATTTTGGAGTATTCGAAGGTGGAATGTAACAACCCGGATGTAACTTTCCATCTTTGTAACTCCAACTCTTGCCATTTTCGGCTATGTGATATGATATTTCCTCCGTGGTTGGGTTTTGTCTTTTGTTTTGCATTTTATTCATGTCATGCATATCATATCATGTCATCATGTGCATCTCATTTGCATACGTGTTCGTCTCATGCATCCGAGCATTTTTCCCGTTGTCCGTTTCGCAATCCGACACTCCCACATGCACCGGCGCACCCCTCTTGTCTCTTTTCGTGTGCGGGTGTTGAACGTTCTCGGAATGGACCGAGCCTTGCTGAGTGGCCCTGGTATAGCACCGGTAGACCACCTATCAAGTTTCGGGTCATTTGGAGCAAGTTTGGTACTCCAACGGATATCTGCATATCCGCAAAGGTCTCTTTTAAGTTGCAGCCCAACACCCCTCCAAAACAGCACAATAACCCAACTAAGTCACTTCCATGCTCTCCATCGTTCGATCACGATCGTGTGGGCGAAAACCGCACCTCATTTGGAGCTTCCTAGCTCCTTCTACCTACAAAAACACCCTCTCCCCCGAAATCCCGGGTCAAAACCACCCTAACCCTAGCCCCGCTCCTCTCCGCGCCGCCGGACACGTCCGGACGGAGTCGAACGCGTCCGCTGCCGCGCCCACTGCCAATCCGCGGCTGCCACGTGGGCAACCCGCGCCCACATCGCCGCCGGCCCGCGAGGCCTAGCGCCGGCCCTCCCCGCGCCTCCCCGAC
>NC_057795.1:357942286-357951776 GCF_018294505.1 Triticum aestivum
CGGACCGTCGCCGGCCGCCCGCCGTCGCTTCCCGCACCGCCGCCGACCCGCCTCAGCCGCGCCGCCGCGGCCCGCGCGCGGATCTCCTCCGCCCTCCTCCACTCCGGCCTCCCCGAGGCTCCTCTCCGGCAGCCCGCTCCGGCCGTTGCTCTGGCCATCTCCCTCCCGCTCCGGCCGACAAACCTCGTACGGCGCGCCCAGATCCGATCGGGACACTCAGCGGTTGACTTCTTCTCCCCCGTTTTTTTCGTCCAAGTCTTTTTCTGCTGTTAAAATCATTGCATCTTCATCGCATCACATCTTCGCATCCGTAGCTCCGTTTTGGGCGTGTAATATGTCAAATTGATTGCCCCTAAGAGTACATCATTTCATTCTATTGCATCATTTACATTTGAGGTCATCTTGATGCCCGAAATGCTGTTGGAAGAGGGCTTCATATTGTTAGTTTCAGAATCTTATCAGCACGAGCTCTTTTGTCATTTTTGCCATGATTGATGTGTGCATCCTATGGACTTGGTACCTAAATGTGTTTTGAACTAGGCTATGTCTTCTTTACAGAGGTGCTTACCATGTATTTTTGTGACCAATGTGGTGACTAGCACAAGAATGCAAACTAGGCTTCGTGTTAATGCTGATTTTAGTTCCTGTTCTGGTGTAATTTTGATGCCATGTAAACATGTTGCTACAGAGAAATCCATGCATAATTTGAGATACTTCAGTAAGGGTGTTTTGAAAACATGGTTTTGCTCTATCCATCCATGGTCCTGGTTGCAATTATGGAGTAGTCTAGCATGTAATTTTCGTGCTCTACTTTTACTTAAAATTGTTTCCTGGCAAAATGTTTACATGTTATTCAATTTGGCTGAGGTTGTTGTAGTTGGTCCGGGTATGCTATGATATTGTTTCTTGCCATTTGTAGCTTCTATATCATGTCTTCTTGATGGATGTATGCTTAGTTTATCATGAAATTCTCTGTAGTGAGTGCATCGAGCTCACGAAGGTGCCTTCATAATTATTTCAATGCCATGCCTTGTTTGCTGAAATCTGTTAACGAAATTTGCTATGTTTACGTGGGTGCCATCATGTTTTCTGATCCTTTTTGGCTTATGGTCAGTAAGGGACTTTTGATCTATGCTTTGAGTAGATTCATGACATGTCTTATTTTGCTATTATAAGTTCCTGTAGCATGTTGATAACCTGCTCTGAACATTGCTTCGTGCTGCTGTTTATGCCATGTCCAGCCTGATAATTTTTTTGCACTTTCTCCTTGCTTGTTTGAACCTGTTATGATGTGAATTAGCCGTAGCTCAGTGTTCCTCTTTTGTAAAGCATCTCCTGTAGATGATCTCCATATGTTTTGTTTTTATGTTGGGGTGCTGTAACATAGTTTATTGTTGCATGCTAAGTAGCATCGTGCTGTTAATCGCAGCTTTGTGCCATACTTGTCTTGCTTGCCATTTGCAAACCGTGCATCCGTTCCTGGCGATCTTTATATCGATTTCAACCGAAATCATCTCATCTTTCGAGCGGCATACTTGGTTTGCCAAGTTGATGCCTTGTTCATCCTTTTTCCTCCCGAAGCACGCATATGCATTGCATATCACATCTCGCATATCATGACATGTTTTGCATCATGTTGCTTGTGCATTTGCACCGTGATTTATTGTGGTTCCTTGCTTGTGTTCTTGTTTTGGGTAGAGCCGGGAGACGAGTACGTGCACGAGGAACCTGTTGAGTACGCTTACGAGGATCCAACCTTCGACAACTCTGAGAACCTTGCAGGCAAGATGATCATACCTTCGAAATCATTACTATCTTTGCTTGCTAGTACTCGCTCTATCGCTTTGTTAGCCCTACCTGCCTTTGTTTACCATGCCTACCTATTGCCATGTTAAACCTCTAACCAACCTGTCCTAGCAAACCGTTGTTTGGGCATGTCACCGCTTTTGCTCAGCCCCTCTTATAGCATTGTTAGTTGCAGGTGAAGATTAAGTTTGTTCCAGGTCGGAACGTGATTATTTTGGGATATCACAATATCTCCTGTTTATATTAATGCACCTTATATACTTGGTAAAGGGTGGAAGGCTCGGCCTTATGCCTGGTGACTTGTTCCACTCTTGTCGCCCTAGTTTCCGTGATACCGGTGTTATGTTCCTTGAGTTTGCGTTCCTTACACGGTTGGGTGATTTATGGGACCCCCTTAACAGTTCGCTTTGAATAAAACTCCTCCAGCAAGGCCCAACCTTGGTTTTACCATTTGCCACCTAAGCCCTTTTCCCTTTGGTTTTCGCGAGCCCAAGGGTCATCTTTATTTAACCCCCCCCCCCCCTGGGCCAGTGCTCCTTCGAGTGTTGGTCCGAACTGAGCAGCCTGCGGGGCCACCTTGGGGCAACTTGAGGGCTGGTTTTACTCGTAGCTTGACTCATCCAGTGTGCCCTGAGAATGAGATACGTGCGAATCCTATCGGGATTTGTCGGCACATCGGGCAGCTTTGCAGGTCTTGTTTTACCATTGTCGAAATGTTTTGCGAACCGGGATTCCGAGACTGATCGGGTCTTCCCGGGAGAAGGTCTATTCCTTCGTTGACCGTGAGAGCTTGTGATGGGCTAAGTTGGGACACCCCTGCAGGGTATATAATCTTTCAAAAGCCGTGCCTGCGGTTATGAGGCAGATGGGAATTTGTTAATGTCCAGTTGTAGATAACTTGACACTTGACCTCTTTAAAATGCATCAACCGCGTGCGTAGCCGTGATGGTCTCTTCTCGGCGGAGTCCAGGAAGTGAACACGGTTTGAGTTATGCTTGACGTAAGTAGTTTCAGGATCACTTCTTGATCGCTTCTAGCTTCTCGACCGACGCGTTGCTTCTCTTCTCGCTCTCACTTGCGTATGTTAGCCACCATATTTGCTTAGTGCTTGCCGCAGCTCCACCATATTACACCTTTCCTACCTATGAGCTTAAATAGTCTTGATATCACGGGTGTGAGATTGCTGAGTCCTCATGACTCACAGATTCTACCAAAACAGATGCAGGTGCCGAGGATACTGGCGCAGATGGCGCAACTGAGCTGAAGTGGGAATTTGATGAGGCCCTTGGTCATTACTATGTATCGTTTCCAGATGATCAGTAGAGGTGCCCAGTCGGGACGATCGGGGATCTGTGTAGCATTTGGGGTAGTCTTCTTTTTTTTTGGTTCCGTAGTCGGACCTTGAGTGTAATCTGGATGATGGATGTTTATTTATGTATTGTGTGAAGTGGCGACTGTAAGCCAACTATGTATCTTTTCCCTTATGTATTACATGGGTTGTGCGAAGATTACCTCACTTGCGACATTGCTTTCAATGCGGTTATGCCTCTAAGTCGTGCTTCGATACGTGGGAGATATAGCCGCATCGAGGGCGTTACAAGTTGGTAATCAGAGCCATCCCCGACTTAGGAGCCCCCTGCTTGATTGTTTGCTGGCGATGTTGAGTCTAAAACAAAAATGTTTTGAGTCTCAGGATTATATATATCGAAGAGTAGGATTCTTTTTACTCCTCAGTCCCTTGGTCGCTCTGGTGAGGTCTCCTGACGTAGATGTTTTGACTATCCTCTTCTCAAAAATTTCACTAAAATTTTTTTAGGATCACGCGGGTATCATGGAATCATTTCGATGGTTTTCTGACGAGAACATTGTTCTTGGTGCCTCCTGACATTTAGGGGTTGTGGCAGTGTCCCGGGGAGTTGAGCTCTGAGGTGTTGTCGTCACAATTTTATCGTTGCAGTTCTGGAATACCTGAGTTTTGCCGACATCGAAAATCTCTTTTATGCAGTTGTTGGTGAGATAACCCCGATAACCCAGTACTGGGGCGAGCTCGGGAGTATTGCGATAACTCGTATAACGGATGCTTTTTCGAAGGTTGAGGTACACGATTTCCAAAGGTTTCTTGGTTATGTGTTGACGGATGGATACAACTGGATGTAGGGATTGTTAGTTTGGGTGAGATATTGTGCTTCCCCTGTATCCCCAACACCAGATTGCATAACCAGAAAGTTTCGGGAGTTTATAGGTGGGATTCAAGTAGCTCTAGCATTTCTTCCCGCAGATATTTGGTTTGTGATTGGGTAATCCTTACCACTTATTTGTTCTAGTTGTACCTTGTTTATTTCATTCATCAATCTCTATTTAAGTGGCTTCTCACCTTTATGGACATGTGATGTTTACTTTGGAATTCATTCGTTCATCCTTGTTCAAATGTTTATTGTGAAGACTATATGTTGCAATTTCTATCCGTTGATTCAACTTGTCTATCTGTCTATCAAGATGCTAACGGATGTCACCCTCTCAGGATGGCTCCGCCAATGCGCCAGAATCAGGAACGCAATGATGGGAGTCAGGCGAACCCTCCACCTCCACCTCCGCCTCCGGAGGCATGGCAAGCTTTGATGGCAGCCTCTAACGCCCATGCTCAGATGATGATCCAGCTCATGCAAGAGCGCAACCAAGGCCAAGGCAACCAAGGGAATCAAGGTCAAGGGCATTTCAATCATCAGCCTCTTTTTCCTACCCTCAACCAATTCCTTGCAAATCAGCCGAAGTCTTTCAGCTACTGTGCCGAGGCCACAGACGCTGATGATTGGCTCATGGATATCAACAAGCATTTTGAATGCAGCAATGTCAGGCCTGAGGATTATGTCAAGTTCGCTTCTTTTCAGCTCAAGGATCAGGCAGCTGATTGGTTCCAGCAATACAAGGATTCCAGAGGTGGTCGAGTGATTACATGGACTGATTTCTGTCAGGACTTTAAAGCTCACCATATTCCTACCAGTGTTGTTGAGAGCAAGCATGAGGAGTTCCGCAATCTCAAGCAAGGCAACATGTCAGTGTATGAATACAACAAGCAGTTTCAGAAACTTGCTCGCTTTGCTAAGCAAGATGTTCCAGATGAGAAGAGTATGATCTATCAGTTCAGAGGTGGCCTTAGAGAGGATCTGCAGTTAGCTCTCATTCTTGTTGAGCCTACTCAGTTTGATTAATTCTACAATATGGCACTCAAGCAAGAAGGTGCTCAGCTCAAGTGTGAAGCTTCTAAGAAGAGAATCAGAGATGCAGTGCAATCTTCTTCTTCCTCACAAGTGGCAGCTAAGCAGCAGAAGTTCTACCTGCCTCCTCCTCCGTTTCGTCAGCCTTACCAACAGAAGTACTCAGGTGGTCGTGGATCTTCCCACCCACCCAACCCAAGCTATCAGAAAAAGTCTCAGCCTCAAGCTCCAAGGTCAAGTGCTCCTTATCATCGTCCGCTCTCAGAAGTGACTTGCAACAAGTGCCAGCAGAAAAGCCACTACGCGAACAAATGCTTAAATCAAAGGCGCCTTCCTCCTCCTCCTCCTGTGAGATCTTCAAGCAATGCAGTGCTCAAGCATAATCCAAAGTCTGCAAAGGTGAACATGTTGAATGCAGCTCAGGCAGAGGATTCTTCAGATGTGATAATGGGTAATCTTCCTGTTAATGATATTCCTGCAAAAGTCTTATTTGATACTGGTGCATCGCATTGTTTCATGGCAAGACCATTTTTCGCCAAGCATGAATTCTCTTCGTCACATTTGGGTAAACCCATGGATGTCGTTTCTCCGGGTAAACGGCTGAGCTCCAGTTTGGTGGTTCTGGATACCACAATCAAGATGGGAGACTATAAATTTCTGTCTTCTCCAGTGGTTCTTGGTGACTCTGATATTGATCTAATTCTCGGGATGGACTGGCTTTCTAAGCACAAAGCTCAGCTTGATTGTGCTGCAAGGCAAATTCAATTGACACACCCTTCTAAGGATGTTATCATCTATGCTGCTCGTGATGACACCATTCGGTTGTTTTCTCTCAATGAGAAGGGCGAATTGGATGCTATTTCTCAAATTCCAGTCGTTTGTGAGTACCAAGATGTCTTTCTAGAAGAGCTTCCGGGTATGCCTCCTCATCGGCCAGTCGAGTTCGTTATTGATCTTGAACCTAGAACGGAACCCGTTTGCAAGCGTCCTTACAAGCTTGGACCCAAGGAGCTGAAGGAATTGAAGAAGCAGCTCGATGAACAAGAGCGTCTGGGTTTGATCAGACCGAGTTCTTCCCCATGGGGTTGTGGAGTTCTTTTTGTCCAGAAGAAGGATGGCACGGACCGAGTTTGCGTCGATTACCGTCCATTGAACAAGAAGACAATCAAGAACAAGTATCCACTTCCCAACATCAATGAGCTATTCGAGCAACTCGAAGGTGCTAAGGTATTCTCCAAGCTTGACCTCCGTATGGGTTATCATCAGATTCGCATTCGTGAACAAGATATCCCCAAGACAGCATTCAGAACAAGCTATGGTTCTTATGAATATACTGTCATGTCTTTCGGCCTTGTCAATGCTCCTCCAACTTTCTCTCGCATGATGAACTTTATCTTCAACCCCTACACCAATGAATTCGTCCTCGTGTATCTCGATGATATTTTGGTCTTCTCCAAGAATAAGCAGGATCATGCCAAACATTTGCGATTGGTGCTCGACAAGCTCAGAGAGCATCAATTCTATGTGAAGTTTTCCAAATGTGAGTTTTGGCTTGATGGAGTTCTTTATCTTGGTCACATCATCTCCGCCAAGGGAATTGCTGTTAATCCCGCAAAGGTTTCTGCAGTTGTGAATTGGGAACCTCCTCAGAATGTCAAATAGCTCCGCAGTTTCCTCGGTCTTGCAAGCTATTACCGAAGATTCGTTGAGAACTTCTCTAAGATTGCAAAGCCTCTTTCCAACCTCCTCCAGAAGCATGTCAAGTATGTCTGGACGCCTGAGTGTGACGTCGCTTTCAACACCCTCAAAGAGAAGCTAGTCACAGCTCCTGTTTTGACTCCTCCTGATGAATCCAAACCATTCGAAGTATTCTGTGATGCTTCCCTTCAAGGTCTCGGTGTTGTGTTGATGTAAGAGAAGAAAGTTGTGGCCTATACGTCTCGTCAGTTGAAGCCTAACGAAAAGAACTACCCCACTCACGATCTTGAGTTGGCGGCAGTTGTCCATGCATTGATAACATGGAGACATCTCTTGTTGGGAAGGCAAGTGGACATTTTCACCGATCACAAGAGTCTCAAGTATATCTTCACTCAACCCAACCTTAATCTCAGGCAAACTCGATGGGTCGAAATGATTCAGGAGTACAATCCGAGCATCGAATATACTCCTGGCAAGGCGAATGTGATTGCAGATGCTCTGAGCAGAAAGGCTTATTGCAACAGTCTAATTCTCAAGCCGTTTCAACCAGATCTTTGTGAAGCCTTTCGCAAGATGAATCTTCAAGTTGTTCCTCAAGGCTTTCTTGCCAACCTCATAGTCTCTCCTACTTTGGAAGATCAAATTCGTGAGGCACAACTCCTGGATACCATGGTGAAGAAGGTGAAACGTGGTATTGACAAGGGCATTCCCAAATACAAGTGCTATCGCTTGGATGACAAAGATACTCTTTTCTTCGAGGATCGAATTGTGGTTCCAAAAGGTGATCTGAGAAAAGTCATCATGAATGAGGCACACAATTCCCTCCTATCCATTCATCCTGGAAGTACAAAGATGTACCATGACCTCAAGCAGTCATATTGGTGGACTCGAATGAAGCGAGAGATTGCTCAATTCGTGAATGAATATGATGTCTGCAGAAGAGTGAAAGCAGAACACCAACGACCAGCTGGTCTCCTCCAACCTGTTGCTATTCCGGAATGGAAGTTTGATCATATCGAGATGGACTTCGTGACTGGTTTTCCTAAATCCAAGTGTGGAAATGATGCTATCTTCGTTGTCATTGACAAGCTTACCAAAGTGGCTCATTTTCTTCCTATCAAAGAATCTATCACAGCAGTTCAGCTGGCAGAGCTATACACCTCCAGAATTGTCTCCTTGCACGGCATTCCACAATTGATATCTTCAGATCGTGGAAGCATCTTCACTTCTAAGTTCTGGGACTCCTTCCAGACGGCCATGGGCACCAACATTCGGTTCAGCACAGCTTTCCATCCTCAAACAAGTGGCCAAGTCGAGCGAGTCAATCAAATTCTTGAAGATATGCTCAGGGCTTGTGTCATCTCTTTTAGTATGAAGTGGGAAGATTGTCTTCCATATGCCGAGTTTTCCTACAACAACAGCTTCCAAGCGAGTTCGGGCAAGGCCCCATTCGAAATTCTCTATGGCAGAAAGTGTTGTACTCCTCTCAATTGGCCTGAGATAGGTGAACGCCAACTTCTTGGCAACAACTTGATCACAGAAGCCGAAGAAATGTGCAAAGTCATTCGTGAGAATCTCAAAGCCGCGCAATCGCGCCAAAAGAGTTACTATGATAGCAAGCACCGTGACTTGGCTTTTGAAATCGAAGACCATGTCTACCTCCGCGTCTCTCCAATGAAAGGCACTCGTCGCTTCGGTATCAAAGGGAAGCTTTCCCCTAGATACGTGGGTCCTTTCAAGATCATTGGCAAAAGAGGCGATCTCGCCTATCAACTTGAGCTTCCATCCAACTTTGCAAACGTGCATGATGTGTTTCACGTGTCACAGCTTCGCAAGTGCTTCAAGACTCCTGAGCGCACTATCAACTTTGAAGAGATCGACCTCCAAGAAGATCTCTCTTATCATGAGCACCCCATTGCTATTCTTGAAGAAACCGAGCGCAAGACTCGCAACAAGTCAATCAAATTCCTGAAAGTGAAGTGGTCACACCATTCCGACCGAGAAGCCACCTGGGAGCGCGAGGATCACCTCCGTTCCGAATATCCAGAGTTCCTTCAGTCCTAGATCTCGGGACGAGATCCTCTTGTAGTGGTGGAGTGTTGTAACACCCCGGATGTAACTTTCCATCTTTGTAACTCCAACTCTTGCCATTTTCGGCTATGTGCTATGATATTTCCTCCGTGGTTGGGTTTTGTCTTTTGTTTTGCATTTTATTCATGTCATGCATATCATATCATGTCATCATGTGCATCTCATTTGCATACGTGTTCGTCTCATGCATCCGAGCATTTTTTCCCGTTGTCCGTTTCGCAATCCGACACTCCCACATGCACCGGCGCACCCCTCTTATCTCTTTCCGTGTGCGGGTGTTGAACGTTCTTGGAATGGACCGAGCCTTGCCAAGTGGCCCTGGTATAGCACCGGTAGACCACCTGTCAAGTTTCGGGTCATTTGGAGCTCGTTTGGTACTCCAACGGTTATCCGCATATCTGCAAAGGCCTCTTTTAAGTTGCAGCCCAACACCCCTCCAAAACAGCCCAATAACCCATCTAAGTCACTTACATGTTCTCCGTCGTTCGATCACGATCGTGTGGGCGAAAACCGCACCTCATTTGGAGCTTCCTAGCTCCTTCTACCTATAAAAACACCCTCTCCCCCGAAATCCCGGGTCAAAACCACTCTAACCCTAGCCCCGCTCCTCTCCGCGCCGCCGGACACATCCGGACGGAGCCGGACGCGTCCGCTACCGCGCCCGCAGCCAATCCCTGGCT